>NC_079498.1:47779924-47794924 GCF_030052815.1 Hevea brasiliensis
GTGCTTTGGCTAATTTGATTGAGCATATATATATATATATATATATATATATATATATATATATAGTCACAGAAAGTGAACTTAAACTCTGAAGATTTCGATAAGGATTGTGGGTCATCTTCTAAATGCAACAAGGTTGCTGCCTTTGAATCTGGGGATCATGAACCTCCTCGAATGCCTCCCATCCGTCGTGAGTCTCCCTCTTTCTCTCTCTTTCTCTCTCTCTCTCAATTTCTTTCTCACACATATATATTAATGTACCATATATATGGCGTCCTAGACAAAGGATTACCCCCTATATTTATGCTAATATGCATAAATGATTCTTGAGGCTACATGCACTTATATATCTAGCCAGCCAACTAGTTAGGCTTAGGCATAAGCTATATATACATATGGGTGATGGGTGGACATAGAATTTTTGAGGACGTGGCTCCATAAAAACTGACAGGAGTAGTAAATAATCTTTAAAGGTCATTTCTCCATGTAAAAGAATTGTTACCACTCAGTGTGTGATAGTCATGAAAACTCTAGCCTTTACTCTTCTTTCATGTATAGCCCTTCCAAGATGTTGACCTTACATAGCAAATGTAACTGACTATTTATTTTTAATAACAGTGCCCTACATAGCAGGACAAACAAAACTTGTTATTAAATGGAAAACACTTCCCTAGAACATATGGTCACTCATATAACTTTCACTTTCTTTTTTTATGCATTAAAGTCATTTAAAGGGAAATAGAGTTTAGAGTTTGAATTTCTGACTTTTAGATAGACGTATTGTGGATTATTGGATATACAAAAGAAGTTGAAATTAAGAACTTAATTATTTTTGCCTGGGTTTGGTTGAAATTTATTTCCCCTCTTGTTGTAAAATATAATAATTAAAAAATCAATAAATCAATAAATGATTGGATTAGTAATGTGAAACTAATTTTAGAAGAATTTTATCTGTAATGTCAAGAGTTCGAATTCTTAAGTTATTTTTGTTGAAAGATTTTACTTAAATATCATTCTTAATCAAGTATAAATTAATCACATTCGTACTAACACGTGGTTAGTCAAATACTTTAATAATTTTCAGAGTAAATGTTACGCTTTCTACAATTTACCATTGACGCTTTATTTACATTTGTCAGACCCTAAATTAGTAAATATAGATTGTTTATTTCAATAGGAAAATAAATTAAATGAAGAGATAGCTGACAGGTGAATAGAAGGAATGTTACAAATGATGTAGGGCTTACTTTAATGATGTATTTTTCCTATAGTCAATGTAGCTAGGGTTCATAATCAGTGAGGTCTACATTAGATCAACCCCATGCATCTTACAATTAATATGTCATGCTCAAGATGATTACTAATGCGGAAAACTTGTAATTAAGTCAATGTTTAATTAATTTAATACTAGTAATTTTTTATGAGCAAAACTTTATTAAAATATAATAAATTCAGGAAAAACTTATACAATTAAAATTTTTTGCAAAATTTAGGGTTTATATATGAGATGATTAATCGACAATAATTAATGAAATTCATAGATTAGATACATTTTGGAATTAATTATTTCTCAATTTTTTTTTATGAATAAATGCAGCCCCAGAGAAGAGACAACGTGTTCCTTCTGCTTACAACAGGTTCATTAAGTAAGTTGAAAATATTGTTTTGCAGATCATATTAATTTGGGTTATTAATTAAGGTCTTATCTCCCTTTTCGCATCATTAAAGAAAAAGTAGGAGTTTTGGTCTTGAAATTGATTGGCTAACCACGGCTTTTAACTAAAGTTGATGTGCGTCTAAAATCACATTTTTCAGGGAGGAAATTCAAAGGATTAAGGCTAGTAATCCTGACATCAGCCACAGGGAAGCCTTTAGTACAGCAGCAAAAAATGTAAGTTTTTTATATAGTTAAGCTTTTAATAGTAAGATTGATAAATAATTATCAACTTTTAGAGTAACTGACCTTCTAATGCCGTAGCAAATTAATTCTATCCACATTCTTTAAATTCTTGCCATGTTTCACTGCCATCTTTGTTGATATTTATGGTACTGGAGTTAACTTCAGAATTTCCAACTCTCAAGTTTGGGCCAACAATACAATTTTTTGAGGATAAAATTACCCCAGAATTCAGCAAGTCCATAGAAAATATCTTCTAGACAATTAATTAAGCTTTAGCATTGGTGCTTTATTTTATTTATTTATTTATTTATTTGGAATTTCTGAAATTAGTAAAGGGAAGGGAAGCTTTTAGTGTTTAAATCTTTACTTCCTGTAATGTAAGAACAAGAGATAAAACCACCCTGAGGAGTGAAAATTAAGGACACTAGAGAGGAAATTGAGAGTAGAGTAAGAGTTTTCGAAAGAAATAAAGAGGAAATTTTGTCTTAATTAGATCTAACATGTACTTGCTATGATCGATGTTATTACAAATTTTCATGATTGAAAGGAATCATTTCCAGTTTTGGAGGTAAGAAAGAAATTGACAGAAAAAGAACTCTTGGAATTTGTTTCCTATACTATTATATCTATATATATATATATATATATATATATATATATATATATATATATATATAGGTTGCGATATAGTCATTACAATTGATAGAATCCTTTTTCTTTGACCATGACGTAGCCATTAAATGCACAGATATGAGTTGTGCTATACAGTAAGATTAAGTTAAGGTGCATACATATAAGTTCGATTTTATATAAAAACTAGTTTACTGACTATTACATTTAATATTTTTATCATAATTTATGTAAAATTAATTAAAATGCATATAAAGAGTATATAAATTTATATATAAATATTTAATCTAATGATTGTCGAATTTATTTTTATAAAAGATCAAGTTTATAATAACCGTGCCCTTAAATTAAAGTAATTCATCGAATGAGTTGGATGAGAGAAAAATGACCATTAGTTTTGATGTTTCTAATGAAAAATTCAACTCTTTTAAAACTATCGATTAGAACTATTCATATTGTGGATATGGTTTTTACCAAAATTGAATGATGAAAAATGATTCTAACTAGTCTGGAATTAAGACTTAGTTGTTGTTGTAGAAATATTTGTGTACATCAGCTGAAGAAGAAAATTATAAATTTGTTTTGCAGTGGGCACATTTTCCTCACATTCACTTGGGGCTGAAGCTGGATGGAAACAAGCATGCAAAATTAGATCACCAATCATTCGCAGGAGAGGGTACTAAAAAATCTAATGGATTCTATGAGATCAATGGCACCCTGTGAGTTAGAACTTATAGAAATTAATTAATAAGCTAGTTTTCTATATGTACAATAATAATTAAAACGATAATTAATGATGATAATAATAATTATAATAAGTCGAAGATAAAAATGAGAGGCTGAAGCAAATTGTTGATCTCACGTCGTATCCTCTAACCAAGTAGGAAAGCTCTCTAGAAAGCCTCATGACCTTATTTGTCATTTTTTTTTAGAGTAATGATATTATACATAAAAATGTCTGACTGTGTGTTTTGCCCTTTTCTAACATTTTAAGAAGTGACTGCTATTCTAGTGATTATTGCATTTCTGTTTGAAACTTATATTCTAACTCTAAGTAAACAAATCCCATGGACTTATGTGCATCTGTTTTTATTACCATTATTACCATAATATCTCTCTTTATTCCACAGAGGACAAAATGCACAGCCACCTTATTGTCTACAATGGTGGAGAGAGAGAGAGAGAAAGAAAGAGAGAGAGAGAGAGAGAGAGAGAGAGAGAGAGAGAGAGGACCACTTAACCAATATGACATTCGATCATACAGTGTTTAACCCAAAGGATCAAGAGCTTTGCCCACCAAGAGTTTATTACATGTAGCCTTAAGGTGAAAGAAGTAAAGAGTATAAAGAGAAATATAAAATGACATGAAGAAAAATAATATAAAAAGATTTATGATTTTGAAAGATACCTATTTATTTTGCGGAAATATTATTAGAATATGTAATTATTTTCAATGAGAGTTAGAAGGAAAAAAAGATCACATGGTGGACTCTATTAGTTAGTTTAATATGGAGGCTTTGTTGTTGTCATATGTACATAGTATCTTCAAAGCAGATGATAGACGATTCAGGCAGCTCTTGCACCTGCCAACCTGATGATGTATTCCACACCTTTATATGGTTATATGCTACCTAAAATTATTTCTTTTAAGTATTTTATTACGAAATGTAGGGATCATATTATGCTACATTATTCAAGCAATAAAAACAATCAATTAAAATAGACTCAATCATATATATCGATATGTAATATGAAGAGATATAATATGACGAAATAATAAGATGTATATAGTATTTTTTTTATTTGAATCTAATTACTGTTTAAATTCAAAACTTGTAGTTTTAGAATGGACTCAAATATTGTTATGACTTTTTATATTAATATTCTAATGCAAACAAAATCATATATATTCATTAATTGGAAGAATTACAAAATCAAGTTAGCTATCTCCTACTCACAGACCCTTACCCTAGCTATATCTAACTTATTCAACCTTAAGATCTCCTGCTGACTTTCATCCCAATTACTTGCTATGAGGACATATCGTATATTGTCTATATTAGGCCTTTAATTTTTCGTTATTTTTTTTATAATGACAGGCTTTAATTACGACTCAAATTTGACATTTTATAACTTACCAACAAAGAGGTTGGAAAGAAAAAGAGAATAGAAAAGTGACATGTATAATTAAAAAAAAAAAAAAAAGAAACCCTAGATTTTCCTGTCAACCGTGCTAGAATTAAATTTACATTCCCACTCCTTTTTAGGGTTTGGTGAAGTTTAGAAGTCAGTCACTCTCGTACTATAGGGATCGCTCGATGATCAACTCTTCAAGCAATGTAATTTTTCTTCTCATCTCTAAGAGACTAAGCTATAGCAACTTTCACTTCACAAGTCTCTGTCTCTATCTCAAGGTTATCTCGTCATGCTGACATGAATAAGACCCTGGCTATATATATTGAGGTTATGTTTGAAATTGTAGTTGGGTGGTGGAAAGGCTGATTTGATTCAAAAGTGCATTCTGTTAAAGAGTTTAAAATTTTTTCGCTATTTTTATTTTTTATGATTAAAATATGTTAAATTAAAATTCAAAATTTTTAATAAGTACTTTAAAATAATAATTTTTTACTAACAATTTAATGAATTTTCTTTTTCACCGTTGATATGATGAAAATAGGGTCCCATAATCAAGATGCGGTTCCTCAACAAATAGACAAAAGCTTAATATTTCGATTAATGCAAGAAAATGAAGCATGCATCTTTAATTTTTTTTTTATGCAAAAAAAAAAAAAAAAAAAAAAAAAAAAAAAAAAAAAAGAAGAAGAAGAAGAAGAAGAAGAAGAAGAAGAAAGAGTGGTTACTGCAACTAAGCCCATTTGGGTAGCTAGAGTGAATCCTACTGCATGGTAAAAGTAGCAAGAGCAATGATACCCAGAGAGAGAAAGGTATTGAAGAAATTGAAATTATTCTCAAAAAATATTAAAAAACAAACCATGAAGGTATTGTTTGTCTGTTGGCATGAGTTAAGAGTACAGAATCTGATATGTCAAATCGAGCAGTTTGTCACTTGGAGGCATATGAGGGGGCTGTGAAGAGTGGGTCATCTCCGCAAAAAGATAGCTGATATTTGCTCTGTGATTGTGGCTTTAAAAATGTCTGGATTGGCCTGTCATGTCATTTATAATTATATTTATAGATATATATTATTTGTACCTTCTTAAGGCTCTCTCCCTTCTCTTGTTGTATCAGTTAGTTAGGGGTGAACTTTATTTAAATTAAATTAAATTAAATTAAAATAAAATAAATTAAATTAAAATAAATAAAAAATTAAATCAAATGAAATTTAATTCTGTTTAAATTAATTAATTTTTATTTTTAATTAATTTTTTAATTTAAATTTAATTTTAAATTATTTAATTTAATTTTAATTTTGATTTAAATCTAATATTCATTAATTAATAAAATTAAATAACTTATATATATAATTATATATAATTCATAAATTTTTCATTAAAATAAATCAATTCAAAAATTAGTTCGATTTAATTTAATTTAATTTAAATATATAAAATTATTTTTAAATTTAATTCTATTTAATTAATTTTTTTTTAAAATCAAATTGAACCTAAATAATGAAATTTTTATAATATAAAATTAAAGTAAATTAAATTATTTTAAAAATTAAATAAAATTATTAAATTAAAATAATTTAATTTATTTAATTTAATTTAAATTAAATAATGCTCACATCTAATATTAGGAAAGGAAGAGAGAGAAGAGACCGCTTTGCTGCAATTGCAGAGAAGGCGAGTCAGTAGGGACAGCATTTTCTTGTTGCAAACATCAATGCTGGAGATACTTCGAGATTTCCACACTCACTATGTTTTTACAAAGAAAATTACATACACTCCTTCCTTCTCATCATAACACTGGCACCTACCCCACTCTTTCCCTCTTCCACTTCCATTCTCATATCATGTATTCTCTCCTCTTTATTAGTCAAATGTCCATAAACTATAAAAGATTCTTTATTTATTTTACAATAAAAAATAAGAGTAAATTTTAAACCTTATTATGCTAAATAAATTAATATAATTACAATTTTCTTAAATTTTGGGTCAATTTTACTCATAATCCTCTAATTAGTTGATTGTGCCAATAATGTCCTTTAATTTTTAATTTATATCTTAAATTTTTATGAACTAGAATTTGAGTATTATTAAAATTTATATTACCTGCTATTACATATTTCTAGTTAACTTATATCTAAAATTTTGAGAATATTATTCTATATAATAATATTTTTTAATCAATTATTGATTTTCCTTGAGAATAGTTTTCCATTAATTAAAAATAATGGGAAGTAAATAAAAATAACTTAAAATTACAAAAATGTTTATCATGAACAGTATTGAAACTTTTAAGAAAATATATATCACCATAATATTTGCCACTAAATATCTAATGATTTTTATTTCTAATATTATAAAAAATTAATATAAATTAAATTTGCAATATTATTTTAATCATACTTCTACTTATCTAAAAGAACATATTATAATTCTTAATATAATAATTCTATAATTTTAATCTTGTAAGAGTTATTAATTCATTAAAAATTATTTAATTTATTTTAATAAAAGTAATAAAAAACATTAAACGCTGATTATTACTATTACTAATTAATTAAATAAAAATTTAGTTTTAACTAAATATTAAAATCGAGAATTTGAATTTTTAGTTCAATTCAAGTAGAAGAACCATTTCATTAGTCACAAATTTATAGCATTTCTTTTCAATAATTGATATTTATAAATATAGTTTTAATCAAATTTAGAGTTTATTTTTATATATAAACAAATTTTTATTTATTTCATTTTCAATGAAAAATAAAAATAAAATATTTTTATATTCTCAAGTTATTTTTCAATATAATAAATTGAAACATAATTTTTATTGAAAATTTTAATGAAATTATTATAATTTGCATTACAATTTTGACTAATTTAGTTTTAAATAGAATAAAATTAACACTAATTTTACAATTTTAATTAATTAAAATGCTAAAAAATTAAAAAGTGCTTAAATTTTTTTTATTAATTAGTCCCATTTATAAATTAATTTTATTTTTTATGTCAATAGAATATTATAATTTATAAAAATTATTTAGACTTTATTTAGATAATTAATCATTTAAAATAAAAATAAATTTTGATTTTGTCTTATAATATAATTAAAAATTATAATATCAAATTAAATGCTCATTTATTTCAAATCTTTATCCATTTGCATAAATTTTATATTATTATTTAATTACTAAATGACTAAAAAAATAAAAACCATTTTAAGTTCTTTTAATTTTAGCTAAACCTTTTAATTTTATCAATTTAATTTCAAAGTTTCACATTAGTTTTAATTTTAACAATTAGTCTGATTGAATTATTTAACAGATAAAAAAAATTTAAATATTTACATATATTATTAATATTAGTTAATCTTTTTATTTTTATATCAATTTTAGCCATCATTCTCAAATTGGTAAAATAATTTTAATTAATTTCTCTATCTTTTTGAAAATTATAATTACATTTATTTTAGTTTTATTATTGGTTCATGTTTTATTCTTAAATATTTGATTTTTTTTGTCTAAAATTTGAAATAAAATGATAAAAAAGATGCGAATTAAAATTATAAGCAAAGAGGGAAAAAAAATAAAAATTCAAATAATAATAATAGATATATTATTCATTTATTATTTTTTTTTTATCAAATGAAGTTTATTAAAATTAATAAAAATACTAAAATTATTCAATATATTAATAAAATTAAAAGGAGTAGCCAAAATTGATAAAAACGAAAAAATTTGAATTTTTTTTCTAATTGATGAGTTCAATTATTTTTAATTAATGTTTTTTCCCTAAAATTGAAAACATTTAAAAAGGTTTATGATTAAATTGTTAAAATTAAAAGTTTTGACTAAAATTGATAATTGACATAAAGGTTTTGATTTTTTTTTTCTCATTGAGCCTCATTTAATTATGTAAATAGATAAGTATTTAAAATTAAAATAAAGAATAAAATTAATATATAATATGTAATTATAAAAATGTATTTTTAAATTATATAATTTAAGTTTTCGTCAATATATTTATCATATATATATATATATAAATTAATAAATCATAAAAATTCATTCAATCATATATATATATATATTAACCTAACTTTTTATTTATAGTCTTGTATGTTTTCTAATAATTAATTAATAAATATAAAAATATGGATGAAAAAATTTATGAAATGATCAAATTATTTTTATAATTTTTTAATTTACAATAAATAATAATTAACATATCAAATTCTTAGTTTTGTTATAAATCTTATTTTAGAAAATGCTTATATAGATAAAAATCTTAACTCATAAATAATTTTATTAATAGTAAATAATAATATGTAGTTTAAAGGCTTAATATTAATTTTTTTTCAAATTTTTATAATTGTAACTAATTCTTTTTTTTTTAACAATTTTAGTATGGTTTTAAAAGTTTTTTGAACCTATTGTGAAAATTGACTTAAATTAGTTAATGTGATATAATTTTTACTATTGGTTTCTCTTTTAGTTAATTGACATATTATAATTTTGACTATATATTTATTTCAATTTTCACAGTTCACTAAAAATAATAAATATTTAAAATCAAGCTAAAATTCTCAAAAATTAAAGAATTGACTATAATAATAAAAAATTGAAAAAATAAATTCAAAAAATGGGAAGGAGAATATTTGGATTTTCAAAAACACCCTTCATTATTTTTATTATTTACAAAAATATAAAACAATGTATTTATAAAAAAATTTTAGTTCTAAAATTCTTATTGTATTAAAATAAAATCAAGTAATAAAATACATTTTTTTTGCCTTACAATCTTTATTTTAAATGAACTATAATATTTTTATTAAAATAAATAAAATTATTGTGAAAATAACTTTTAATGAATAATAAATTTTAATTTATAAAATCAAAATATTTATATTCCCATAAATATATGGTATATTCCCATGAGTTTATATAACAAGTAAATTAATGTGCAACTCGTTAAGATAAAAATTAGTATATATTAAAGCCAAACCTTAAAAATGGATTTACAAAAGTGTATCACTTGATCAAATAAGGGTGCCTAAAAAAATGCCATGTGGCATTATTTTTATTTTTATCTTTATAATAATTAACTTATCACATTAGAAATTAACATTTTATCTAAAAAGCTTGAATTTCAACTATTAAAATTTTATCTCACACAAAAAATGTTAATAGTTATTTAAAATTCTTTTTACTATATTTTTTTAAAAGCTTAAAATTTTAAATTTTTAAATTTCAACGTATCATAATATCTCTGAAAATTAACAATTTTTAATATCATTCTTACTAAATTAAAAAAGAGAATGAATTATTTAAAACATATATATATGTAACATCCCTTACACGACTACAGTATAGCTGAGCAAGCCGTGTTACATTCGGTGTCGGAGCACCCTATCCTATCTTACTTTATTATTTTAGTAATTTTGAATTCGTTTAATTTAACATCAATTATTTTTCTATGGAGAAACTAACGGAGTTTTTCCTATTTTATTAACGTTTGACGTGTTTTACTATTCACCTGTTTGAAATTCAACAATATTTTACAATAAAAATATCATCCCTGCTCATCATAATCATTTCATATTTAACTCTTTCAACTCATTCCATGTTCAATTCATATATCAAAATTTTCAAATCTTCATTAATTACACAATGTACAAATTAATGACATAAATTCATAAATTACATGATATACAAATTAATCATATATGAATTAATCGATTTATTAAATTTACATCACATACCTATTAATTATATTTCTATAATTTACATTATAATACTATAACTAAGCATTTTATACAACATACAAATTATGACCTATATGGGCCCTATCTACATGCATTGCTGAGGAGGTGACAACCTTGAATACTTCAGACACTTCTGCAAATCAGAACTCCAAAATCTTTGTTTGATATTCACTGAGCTTTACCTTCAGTACCTGCACAAGGAAAAAAATTCATCGTGCTAAGCATTGCTGCTTAGTGGTGCAATAATATAACAAGAAAATAATATATAATAAAAAAAAGAAATGGATCAAAATTTGGATACTCTGGAATTTAATCTAATTTCATATAATACATCTAGTATTAACTATCATTTGTTCTAATTTATTCCTCTTCAAAAGTGCTCAATTCTTTCATAATAATTAAATATTCTTACTCGTTTATTTAATTGCTAATATTTTCAGTTGCTAATATTCTTAACTTATTTCAATAAATTTCACTGCTAAGTAACTTATGACAGGCTGACTAAACTGGATAACGGGTCGTTGGCACTGGACACCGCTGTGCCTCGAGCCGTCATAAGGGATGTGGAACGTCAACCACGTATGCAGTCAGTATGGCTAAAAAGCCTTGATAACACATAATCAGGCATAAAAAGCCATGAGTACGGGTGTAAAGCCATGAGTGTGGGCATAAAGCCATGAATACAGGCATAAAGTCTTTCGTAGTACTACTAAAATAATACCCTATTGGCATGTTAATCTATCCAATCTGACACACATGTCTAGGCAATACATGGGCACATTAGTACCATTAAAAGTTTATATATTTTATCATTTCATTATATTTTTCGTTTATATTTTTATAGCATTCTAATTTTGTTTATAGTGGAAGCATAATTTTCAAATTTACATTTCTAGGTAATTTATGCATTCATCATAATATTCATACTAATTACGATTCATATTCATTTGATCTCATGTACCATTCACATTCAAAATATCTTTTCTTTCTACAATAATGAGAATTCATGTCTCATTCATACATTAATATGGTTTATTTTTTCATTGCACTATTTATATAATTTATCATTAGCAATTTAAGTTTTGGTCCTTTGCATTCATTTCATTGAGGTTACTATTCACTTAACTATTCCTACACAAAAAATGACTTTTTGATACATAATAGATTTGTTGAACTTAAGTTCACCAAGATACTACATTTTACATTTTATTTTTGTTGGCATTGATTTCCAATACCATTTCAAAACTTATTTTATGCTATTCAAAATTTTTAGTTTTCATACCTTAAGTTTACTGTTTCATTGGTCATTGTTACAGTGAAAATTTGGTAAAATTTTCATCATCAAAGTTGTTTCTTTATGTGTCTTCTTTAATTTCCTTTTTGAATCACTCCAATTGGAGTTTTTTAGCTCAAGTGATGGCCTAAATACCATAACTGGCCGGATAGGGTAGTACCTAGAATTTCTGGGCAGAATCCATTCTGGCAGTTTTGGTGTCCTGAGTTTGGTGGGCAATTTCATTAAGTTCTGGTCAAACTTTAGAGTTGTGTCCTTCATGAAAGTTGTCCTAAATTGTCTAAGCTTTCCATTGATATAAATTTCAGGTCAATTGGACATTTCTACAGTGAGTTATGACCAAATGAATGAACACTGTTCATTTGGTCATTTTTCAGGGATAACATATTGGTCACCCGGATTAGGTCAATTTTTAAAGCATCTTAAGTTTGTTTTCTGGATAGGTTTCCTTCATCAAAGTTATGCTATTATGTGTCTAGCTTCATGTCCAATTGGCTTTGCACTAATTGAACCTACACAACCCAAGTTATAGCTACCCAAACATGCTGGACTCGCATCTAGACCTGCAGGGCACATTGGACAGCATACCTAACCTCAATTCCCATGGCACAAATCACTCAATTTCCTACTCAAACATGACCAAATGGTCACTAATTGACCATTACAACCTCTTTTCATCAATACATAAAAAAAAATCCAAATTTTGATACCCAAACCCTAACTCCAATAATTTCAATTTATGCAACACACTTCATTCAACTTCTAATACACTTAGTATCCTTAATCATCATCACTAAACAAAGTAAAGTCAATCAAAATAATCAAGACCTTATGGTCACCAAGGCTGTTGAAAATTTCAGTTCCCACATACTCCAAATTTTCTTTTATTTTCATAAAATTTATACTTAATTTAGAATGCTTCAACTAGTTAAGAAAGAAAGGAAGAAGGTTTAGTGCACTAACCTCAACTTGAAGAGTTTCCAAGCTTGCCAACTTTAATTTCTCTTCTCCCTTCTGCTCCCAAACACCTTAGCAAGCTTCTAGAATAAAATTTTGTGTTGAGAACTTGAAGAAATATGGTGGGGATTTAGTGTTTCATGAGCTTGTTAAGCTCATCAATGAAGGATGGCTAGGGGATGAGGTTTGGCAAACATGAAGGAAAAAGGAAGATGAGCTGATTTTTAGTTCATTTTTATCCCTTTTATCTCTTATAAATTGGCTTGTCAAATTCTAATTGGTGGGAAGCTTTTTAATGATGTCATCCTATGTCATAAATCTAACTAAATTCTATTTTCTTTTCTTCTTTTCCTTTCTTCTTTCTTTAACTCATTTCTAATTAAATTTTTACCAATATTTATTTATATTTTATGTCATATAATTTATTTACTTAACTGGACAAGTTGGCCAAAAATCATCTCTGATGACGAAATGATCAAAATGCTCTCCGTTTGGCTTATTGAGCCAAAATCGTTTGTACCGAACTAAAAATTTTTCTAAGCATTTTCTTGGCATTCCAATGCCATCGAAACCTCAATGACTCTTCTCTGGAGTCCCAAAAATTATTTCATGAATTTTCTCCCGGGTTTAGGGCTCCTAGCTGCGAGGACCACAACTTCTCACTGGGTTACCCATCGCTAGGGCACCGGCTCATTTAACTTAGTTGTATTTCATTTCTAAAACTTTTCCTAAATTTTTCTTATTATTATTTGAGTTATTTATGACTCCTCACTCTAGCCTAAAAATTTTTCCAGACGTTTTAGCTGTCCTAATTGACACTGGTCACCAGAATAGTAGAATGTATGAAATTGCTACAGTAAGGGTGTTACAATATATATATATATATATATATATATATATATATATATATATATATATATATATATATATATATATATATATATATAGCTTCAACATTCTTTTGAGGCATCACCTTCTCAAACCCCTTCTACTTCTGTGCCATCTAAAGCCAATAACCCCTATGACCTCACAGTCATCTTACAAAAGGCTAAAACTTCCAAAACAAAAACCTATATATATATATATATATAAAAACCTATATATGTATATATATAAAAACCTATATATATATATATATATATATCTATATATATATATATATATATACATATGTATACAGACATATGTAGGTATACATATACCTCTCTGTATACATACATATGTATGTAACCATACATATATATATACATATATGTACACATATATGTATACATATGTATATGTACACATATATATGTATATATGTGTACATACATATGTGTACAAATATATATATATGTATGTACATATATATATGTATGTACATATATACATATATGTATGTATGTACATACATGTATATATATATGTATGTATATATATGTATACATACATATATATACATACATATATATATATATATATACATATATATATATATATATACATACATATGTATGTATACATATATATGTATGAATACATACATATGTATGTATACATACATATATATATATATGTATGTATACATACATATGTATGTATACATACATATATATGTATACATACATATGTATGTATATATATATATATATGTATACATACATATATATATATATGTATGTATACATACATATGTATGTATACATATATGTATATATATATCAAAAGAATGTTGAAGCTATATGTATATATACATATGTATGTATACATATATGTGTACATATATATACATATATGTGTACATATATATACATATATGTGTACATATATATACATATATGTCTACATATATATACATATATATATATATATACATACATATGTATACATACATATGTATGTATATATGTACACATATATGTATATATATATATATATATATATACATACATATGTATACATACATATGTATGTATATATATATATATATGTATATATATATATATATATATGTATGTATACATATATATGTATACATACATATGTATGTATACATACATATATATATATATGTATGTATACATACATATGTATGTATACATACATATATGTATGTATACATACATATATATATATATGTATGTATACATACATATGTATGTATACATATATATGTATACATACATATATATATATATATATATACATATATATATATATATACATACATATGTATGTATACATATGTATGTATATATATATATATATGTATATATATGTAGACATATATGTATATATATGTACACATATATGTATATATATGTACACATATATGTATATATATGTA